>NW_025814044.1:172877-210277 GCF_021917145.1 Hypomesus transpacificus
CTTCGCAAAAGACCTTTTCCATATAGTTACACCCACACAAACACGTTAGAGCAGTGAAACATCCAGAAAAGCCTTCAGCCAGAAGTTTCATGCCAAACATTGTAAATGCATGGAAAACGGTATTCAGGAGCTGAAAAGCACTTCAAAGCAATAAAAAAATGAAAGTCTCTTAAACTGAATCTAAGGGCTACACAGCTTCAGAAAACACCTTTACCATGTGTAACACCCACAGTAACACGTTAGAGAAGTGAAAACATCAAGAAAACCCTTCAGCCAGAAGTTACATGCCAAACATTGTAAATGAATGGAAAACGCTATTCAGGAGCTGAAAAGCACTTTAAAGCAATAAAATAATCCAAGTCTCAAAAATGGGATCTGATGGCTAAACATCTTCACAAAACAACTTTACCATGTAGTAACACCTACAGAAACACATTACAGCAGTGAAAACATCCAGAAAACCCTTCAGCCAGAAGTTCATGCCAAACATTGTAAATGCATGGAAAACGCTGTTCAGGAGCTGAAAAGCACTTTAAAGCAATAAAAAAATCTAAGTCTCAAAAACGGGATCTGATGGCTAAACATCTTCACAAAACACCTTTACCATGTAAAAACGCCCACAGAAACACGTTAGAGCAGTAAAAACATCCAGAAAACCCTTCAGCCAGAAGTTACATGCCAAACATTGTAAATGAATGGAAAACGCTATTCAGGAGCTGAAAAGCACTTTAAAGCAATAAAATAATCAAAATCTCAAAAACGTGATCTGATGGCTAAACATCTTCGCAAAACACCTTTTCCATATAGTTACACCCACAGAAACACGTTAGAGCAGTGAAACATCCAGAAAAGCCTTCAGCCAGAAGTTTCATGCCAAACATTGTAAATGCATGGAAAACGGTATTCAGGAGCTGAAAAGCACTTCAAAGCAATAAAAAAATCCAAGTCTCAAAAATGGGATCTGATGGCTAAACATCTCCACAAAATACCTTTACCATGTAAAAACGCCCACAGAAACACGTTAGAGCTGTGAAAATATCCAGAAAACCCTTCAGCCAGAAGTTACTAGCCAAACATTGTAAATGCATGGAAAACGCTTTTCAGGAGCTGAAAAGCACTTTAAAGCAATAAAAAAATCTAAGTCTCTAAAACGGGATCTGATGGCTAAACATCTTCACAAAACACCTTTTCCATGTAGTTACACCCACATAAACATGTTAGAGCAGTGAAAACATCCAGAAAACCCTTCGGCCAGAAGTCACATGCCAAACATTGTAAATGCATGGAAAACGCTATTCAGGAGCTGAAAAGCACTTTAAAGCAATAAAAAAATGAAAGTCTCTTAAACTGAATCTAAGGGCTACACAGCTTCAGAAAACACCTTTACCATGTAGTAACACCCACAGTAACACGTTAGAGAAGTGAAAACATCAAGAAAACCCTTCAGCCAGAAGTTACATGCCAAACATTGTAAATGCATGGAAAACGCTATTCAGGAGCTGAAAAGCACTTTAAAGCAATAAAAAAATGAAAGTCTCTTAAACTGAATCAAAGGGCTACACAGCTTCAGAAAGCACCTTTACCATGTAGTAACACCCACAGTAACACATTAGAGCAGTGAAAACATCAAGAAAACCCTTCAGCCAGAAGTTACATGCCAAACATTGTAAATGCATGGAAAACGCTATTCAGGAGCTGAAAAGCACTTTAAAGCAATAAAATAATCCAAGTCTCAAAAATGGGATCTGATGGCTAAACATCTTCACAAAACAACTTTACCATGTAGTAACACCTACAGAAACACATTACAGCAGTGAAAACATCCAGAAAACCCTTCAGCCAGAAGTTCATGCCAAACATTGTAAATGCATGGAAAACGCTGTTCAGGAGCTGAAAAGCACTTTAAAGCAATAAAAAAATCTAAGTCTCAAAAACGGGATCTGATGGCTAAACATCTTCACAAAACACCTTTACCATGTAAAAACGCCCACAGATACACGTTAGAGCAGTGAAAACATCCAGAAAACCCTTCAGCCAGAAGTTACATGCCAAACATTGTAAATGAATGGAAAACGCTATTCAGGAGCTGAAAAGCACTTTAAAGCAATAAAATAATCAAAATCTCAAAAACGTGATCTGATGGCTAAACATCTTCGCAAAACACCTTTTCCATATAGTTACACCCACAGAAACACGTTAGAGCAGTGAAACATCCAGAAAAGCCTTCAGCCAGAAGTTTCATGCCAAACATTGTAAATGCATGGAAAACGGTATTCAGGAGCTGAAAAGCACTTCAAAGCAATAAAAAAATCCAAGTCTCTAAAACGGGATCTGATGGCTAAACATCTTCACAAAACACCTTTTCCATGTAGTTACACCCACATAAACATGTTAGAGCAGTGAAAACATCCAGAAAACCCTTCGGCCAGAAGTTACATGCCAAACATTGTAAATGCATGGAAAACGCTATTCAGGAGCTGAAAAGCACTTTAAAGCAATAAAAAAATGAAAGTCTCTTAAACTGAATCTAAGGGCTACACAGCTTCAGAAAACACCTTTACCATGTAGTAACACCTTTAAACATGGAAAACGCTATTCAGGAGCTGAAAAGCACTGAATCTAAGGGCTACACAGCTTCAGAAAGCACCTTTACCATGTAGTAACACCCACAGTAACACGTCAGAGCAGTGAAAACATCAAGAAAACCCTTCAGCCAGAAGTTACATGCCAAACATTGTAAATGCATGGAAAACGCTATTCAGGAGCTGAAAAGCACTTTAAAGCAATAAAATAATCCAAGTCTCAAAAATGGGATCTGATGGCTAAACATCTTCACAAAACAACTTTACCATGTAGTAACACCTACAGAAACACATTACAGCAGTGAAAACATCCAGAAAACCCTTCAGCCAGAAGTTCATGCCAAACATTGTAAATGCATGGAAAACGCTGTTCAGGAGCTGAAAAGCACTTTAAAGCAATAAAAAAATCTAAGTCTCAAAAACGGAATCTGATGGCTAAACATCTTCACAAAACACCTTTACCATGTAAAAACGCCCACAGAAACACGTTAGAGCAGTGAAAACATCCAGAAAACCCTTCAGCCAGAAGTTACATGCCAAACATTGTAAATGAATGGAAAACGCTATTCAGGAGCTGAAAAGCACCTCAAAGCAATAAAATAATCAAAATCTCAAAAACGTGATCTGATGGCTAAACATCTTCGCAAAACACCTTTTCCATATAGTTACACCCACAGAAACACGTTAGAGCAGTGAAACATCCAGAAAAGCCTTCAGCCAGAAGTTTCATGCCAAACATTGTAAATGCATGGAAAACGGTATTCAGGAGCTGAAAAGCACTTCAAAGCAATAAAAAAATCCAAGTCTCTAAAACGGGATCTGATGGCTAAACATCTTCACAAAACACCTTTTCCATGTAGTTACACCCACATAAACATGTTAGAGCAGTGAAAACATCCAGAAAACCCTTCGGCCAGAAGTTACATGCCAAACATTGTAAATGCATGGAAAACGCTATTCAGGAGCTGAAAAGCACTTTAAAGCAATAAAATAATCCAAGTCTCAAAAATGGGATCTGATGGCTAAACATCTTCACAAAACAACTTTACCATGTAGTAACACCTACAGAAACACATTACAGCAGTGAAAACATCCAGAAAACCCTTCAGCCAGAAGTTCATGCCAAACATTGTAAATGCATGGAAAACGCTGTTCAGGAGCTGAAAAGCACTTTAAAGCAATAAAAAAATCTAAGTCTCAAAAACGGAATCTGATGGCTAAACATCTTCACAAAACACCTTTACCATGTAAAAACGCCCACAGAAACACGTTAGAGCAGTGAAAACATCCAGAAAACCCTTCAGCCAGAAGTTACATGCCAAACATTGTAAATGAATGGAAAACGCTATTCAGGAGCTGAAAAGCACCTCAAAGCAATAAAATAATCAAAATCTCAAAAACGTGATCTGATGGCTAAACATCTTCGCAAAACACCTTTTCCATATAGTTACACCCACAGAAACACGTTAGAGCAGTGAAACATCCAGAAAAGCCTTCAGCCAGAAGTTTCATGCCAAACATTGTAAATGCATGGAAAACGGTATTCAGGAGCTGAAAAGCACTTCAAAGCAATAAAAAAATCCAAGTCTCTAAAACGGGATCTGATGGCTAAACATCTTCACAAAACACCTTTTCCATGTAGTTACACCCACATAAACATGTTAGAGCAGTGAAAACATCCAGAAAACCCTTCGGCCAGAAGTTACATGCCAAACATTGTAAATGCATGGAAAACGCTATTCAGGAGCTGAAAAGCACTTTAACCTTTTCCTGCCGGACCATTCAAATATGGGTCGAAAAAGACCCATAGAACCCGCCTTAATAACTTTGCCATCCAATCACCGATTTTATTTCTGAAAACTGCCAGATATTCATGACAACTTAAGCTCAAAGCACATATCATTGGTTAAGGGGTTAGTGGGAGGGGGAAATAAATCTATCGTCTGCAACGGCAGCCATTGTTTTCTGAGGCGGAGCCAGAGCGGAGACCATGGGAGATTGCCTACAGTGTTAGATATACAGCTTCGAATTGAAATCGGAGACGATATTATGAGTTAAGACAAGTTCCTTAATATGTGTTGTCAATATTGTCTATTAAAAGTCTCAACTTTTTACTTACGAAGAATTTGTTTGTGGGAGTGACGCGAGTGTTTTCAGGAAAGAATGACGTGTCCGGCTTGGCCGTTTGTGACAGGCAGCAATGACGGTAGTAGCACTGTTTAGCTTCGATTTGAGCAGATTTCTAAAAAACGTCGAAAAACAACATTAACTAGGTAGATTATGTATACTCTAAGCTAAATGTACATGCCTTGTTTGGCCAATTCGGTCGATTGTGGAAGAAACTCGAACGTTTTTTACTTATCGAGAGGAGTATCTAGCCATAGCGCTAGCTGCTTTTAGCTGCTTTTGGGACAGGATAATTCCGGTTTCCCCCATGTCTCCACTAGTCACAAGAATGGTCATAACTTTTAATCAAAATAAGGTATTTCTAATCTGTCTTCTGTTCTACATTGCCCACAGACTTGTGGATATTCCACCTACTCAAAGTTTTTCTCTATCTTGTAATTAAAGTGGTGACAAATTCAGTTGTCTGATGAGGTATGGTGGATGGAGAAGTTTTTGTTAAAAATATCTACCTGAAACCACTTTGATAAAATATGATTTGCCTTAAGTAATCATATATTCATTGACATGATAAAAATCCCCTAGTTCTCCTCTTCAAGATGGTATAAACAGTTAAGGTGTATGATTTTATATGAAAATCCATAAAATATGAATATTAATATGCATATCATATTTCAACAGCATATGGAATGTTCGGAATTTTGTATTAGGCAGTAAAGGGTTAAAGCAATAAAAAAATGAAAGTCTCTTAAACTGAATCTAAGGGCTACACAGCTTCAGAAAGCACCTTTACCATGTAGTAACACCCACAGTAACACGTCAGAGCAGTGAAAACATCAAGAAAACCCTTCAGCCAGAAGTTACATGCCAAACATTGTAAATGCATGGAAAACGCTATTCAGGAGCTGAAAAGCACTTTAAAGCAATAAAATAATCCAAGTCTCAAAAATGGGATCTGATGGCTAAACATCTTCACAAAACAACTTTACCATGTAGTAACACCTACAGAAACACATTACAGCAGTGAAAACATCCAGAAAACCCTTCAGCCAGAAGTTCATGCCAAACATTGTAAATGCATGGAAAACGCTGTTCAGGAGCTGAAAAGCACTTTAAAGCAATAAAAAAATCTAAGTCTCAAAAACGGAATCTGATGGCTAAACATCTTCACAAAACACCTTTACCATGTAAAAACGCCCACAGAAACACGTTAGAGCAGTGAAAACATCCAGAAAACCCTTCAGCCAGAAGTTACATGCCAAACATTGTAAATGAATGGAAAACGCTATTCAGGAGCTGAAAAGCACCTCAAAGCAATAAAATAATCAAAATCTCAAAAACGTGATCTGATGGCTAAACATCTTCGCAAAACACCTTTTCCATATAGTTACACCCACAGAAACACGTTAGAGCAGTGAAACATCCAGAAAAGCCTTCAGCCAGAAGTTTCATGCCAAACATTGTAAATGCATGGAAAACGGTATTCAGGAGCTGAAAAGCACTTCAAAGCAATAAAAAAATCCAAGTCTCTAAAACGGGATCTGATGGCTAAACATCTTCACAAAACACCTTTTCCATGTAGTTACACCCACATAAACATGTTAGAGCAGTGAAAACATCCATAAAACCCTTCGGCCAGAAGTTACATGCCAAACATTGTAAATGCATGGAAAAACCGTTTTCCATTCATTTCCATTCATTTCCAATGAATTAATACAATACAATAAATGTCATACCTAGCAAGCTATGAGACGTAAAAAGGGCCACGCCAGCAAAGATAAACATTGGTCTGATTCCAATGAAAGTGCACCGGTTCATGACCTTGCATGACATAACGTTAGATTAGCTAGCTAGCTAGCTAGCACAGTGTATTAGCCAATTTTAGCAGTTTACAAAGTCAATTAATTTATATTGGTGATGCAAAGCACCGGGCAATGTACGTCAAACATAATAACTTTAAACCAACCTAAAAACAACAACAAAAAACTGTATAGTAGGATAGTATCTTAAATATATATTTACCTCATCGTTAATAGCTTACAGAACGAGAGAGTGGAGGTTTGGTTGACAAGAAGTAGTTCCAGCCAGATCTTGAGCATCAAACTTTTCAGCGACTTGTGTGTAATAATAAAATTACAATAATGTTGGATAATTTTTAGGTTTTGCTGTCAGTGCATTTGACATGCTTGCTTCCATGCGCTTAAAATTATGATTAAAATAAAATTATATTCCTCCCCCGCCTGATTTTTTTTACTTATATTTTGTTTTATGCATATAGGCCTCCCCTTTTATAAATAACTTTTATGTTAAATAAGGTTTATGTCATTTATAACGTTTATGTCTTGGATATAACAAAAAAAAATCATGTCGAAAGCACATCACCCGACTTATTATGGTGACGTTTCGTAAAAATCCGAAAGCCGCTCATCAAAATCTATGGGAGGCCTAATGCGTCAAAATACGACTCCATAGTTCACAATTTTCTACGGGAAAAGCCGAACATATTAACGTGGAAGTCAATGGGCGTCCCTAGGCGTAAAAAAATGACGAAAAAGGCATCCCCCGGCGTTGGTATAGTGACGCCAAAGGGCTCTGCCCAAGCGTCAATATTTGACGGGTTGGGATGAGACTGGGTTGTTCTCACACACTCAGCCTTCCCTTGACACACACGCGGGCTTGGCAAGACGCACACGCAACATTTCAGGAGAGTGCGGGCTGACCAAGCCCCCACTCATTCCTTGGTCTTTAGCAAAGGCCCATGTGGATCTTGATGGTATTGCATTTCCGATTTTGTATGCAATGGTAAAAAGGTCTCAAAATCCTGAAACATTGATGGTATAGGCCATGACTAACTACCACACCACAAATGGCCCAACATTACCCATAGGTGGCGCTACGGCTATGCCCCAATTGTCAATCTTCAAAGTGATCCCATTTGCATCCCATTTGCCCCCAAATTCTGAAAATCATTACATATACTTTATTTCTCATGAGGAACAAAAAAGACTCAGGAACCTATAACGGCCGCCATATTGGATTTTTCTGTACAATAAAGATCAAGGAAACATGTTTTTTCGCTACTCCTCCTTCAATTTGTGTCCAATCTTCCCCATAATTGGCACACATCATCGTCAGAGCAACCTTCCCTTATGTATTATAAGGATTTTTGATTTTCAAAACCGTTTGTCTGGTACACCCAATCAAAATCGGCAACTAAACAACCAAACAGGAAGTTGGGTCAAATCTCACCAAATCTTTGAGATACCAAACTTGGTATGTCACGACGAAGACTCTGCAACATGTTACCCATGTCAACTTCATATCTCCAAAAATGATTGATATAAAGCAAATTGAATTTATGGCTAAAATAATGTTGTACACATCAGTCGGTCCAAAACCGATTCTCTGATTCAATCACTATAATGTATAGTATTTCCCCATTGCGTTCTCCAAAATTTGACATCCAATTCAGTCAAGTGAGTTTCTTGGAGCATTATAATGTCTGCCTCGCTTCTTTTACAAAATAAAAATAAAGCTTTCCTCTTCACAGTATCACACATTCCTCTAACATTTAAAGAAAAAAAATACAAAGACTTAAAAACATAATCCATACGATTGATTGATAACAGTTAACTCTTGGCAAAATAAACGTACAAACTCACCTACAAAGGAGAGGTGGATAACAACTATAACCAGTGCTGCCGCTCCCATAACGCGCACTACGCGCTGTGCGTAGGCCACCAAGTCCTGAGGGGGCACCAAAAAATAGACAACTGAAAAATCATCATAGTTGGGGTGTGCTTGCCTTGGCGAGCCATTGTTATCTCACATATATATTTATTTATTATTGTGAGAATGCTGTTTTCTGTTTCTCTTTATTATTATTATTCCAACTTCTTAGTTCTTCCGCCGTTTTTTGGCCTTTAACTAGTCCTGCATACTCTCACCAATTCCTACATTTTTTGTATCAAAACGTTCAGCTCCTTCAGGAGATGATGGCTATGACTTCTGGTATTTCTCACTTTTATACTTAAAAAAAATTAAGGTTTTTGTTCAAATTATTCTCCCATTAAAAGTCATGGTAAATCCTTTCAAATCATTAAAAAGCTTCCTCCTCTTTCAAATTTAACTAGTTCAGCATACTTTCAGATAGAGACACCATTCAAACTTTAAAATGTTCACAAGACATTCAGCTATTCCCAAATGATTCAGCTTTTTCAAATATTCAGCCAATTTTGAATTGGGACAGTTTTAAATACATGGAAAATTTAGCTCCTTCTTGATTTTTATGGTTGAGCAGCCAGCAGAGTGGCTGCTCTTTTTCTGATATTCAACTAAATTGACAAACAAATTCCTCTGACGTTCATATAGTTTAACTTACAGAAACTAGTTATACCTTAAAATGTAGGAAAACTTGTCCTCTTTCAGCCAATTTAACTACTAAAGAGCTCACGTTTACAGATTTTCAGCTTTGAGCCTTGAAAAGAGAGAAGCCTTTCAAATTCTCTCACTAACTTCAATGGAGAGGTGGGTAAAATTCGTCAGAGAATTTCGAAAGTAGACGTGTTTTTAAACTGCCGGTAGTGTCGTATTTCTGACCGCACAGACATATAAAGGACATGTCTGGTTTCGGGAGAGTCTTGGGTCTCGGAAAATATATTTTTTGGGGGGATTGGACGTATAGTTTTGCGTCTAGGTGAACTTGTTTGACGTGTGGATGCTAGGTAAATGTTGTTTTTTCTCTCTGCCCAGCTCGTTAGCGAGCACAGCTGCGCCATCACTGTGGCAACCAAACAAACACACACCAGGAAACCAAAAGGAACACATTTTCGAAACTGCAGGTAGAGTCTATTTCTGACTGGACAGACATGTAAAGAATATCTCTGGTTTCGGCAGAGTCTTGGGTCTCGGAAAATATCCATATTTTTTGGATTGGACTTACAGTTTTGCGTCTAGGTTAACCTGTTTGAGGTGTGGATTCTAGCTAAATTTCTCATAATCGAGCTAGCGCGATGGCTCTCCATAACTAATCGACTTTTTTTCCTCAATCGACCAAATTGCCCAAACAAGGTATGTACATTGAGCTTAAAGTGTACATAATCTAGCTAGATCGTTTTTTTAGCAAGTTTTAGAGAAATCTGCAAAAATCGAGATGCGACTGTCATAGCTGACCGTCACAAACAGCCAAACCAGGGCCGGGGGAAGTGTTTGCTGCAGCTGGCGTTAAGCCTACGAACAAACGCTTCGTAACTGGAAAGCTTTTACTTTTAATTGACGATATTGAACACATATGTAAAGTAACTTGTCTTTACTCTAAATATCTTCTCCGTTTTCAATTTTAAGTTGTAGATCTAGCTTATGTAGGAAATCTTACTTTGCATCCTCTCTAGCTTCACGCCTTCAGTTATTATTCAAGCCTACAGTGTTATACCACTTTGACACACTTGCAAGAAATGATCCGCTGTTTAGATGTAGCATGATCTTGTTATTTAGATATAAAAAACTCACCAGGGACAACGACAACATCGGCAACCCTGCACTATGAATTTTTATTTTGATGTCATCTTAAATTAAGTGTCTGAACAGGACTGGGTGTGCAGGCACGCATGATTAGTTTCTCCTCCGTCTTGAGATTCTAGGTGAGAAATGTTGCCAGTCTGTTGCCAATGACCAGCGGTTGCTACGTTTTTCTAGCAAGTTCAAGTCATTCCAGTGTTGTCCTCTTACCTTCAAATTTGTTCAACCCAGACTTCAGCAACTGGTTTTCTGCTAAATGTTCACATTTTCCTGCAGCTCATCTTTCTGAAAAGTTCCCCTTTTTGTTTAGCATTTTTCTTCTTTTCTTCTGTTTTCTGCCTTCATCTTGCTCCAGGTCCTTTCAAAAATACCTTTCACAGCAGTATCTTCCAACTGCCAGTACGTTTGCATTTTTTCCCCTCTTTTCTGTACTTTTCTGCCTTCATCATGCTGCAGGTCCTTTCTAACATACATTTCAGGCCTTTTGAAACTCCAGCAAATATTGTTTTGCTACATTTTCACATTTGTATGCATTGTTTCTCTTCTTTCGGATTTTTTTCACTTTGTTTTGCATTTTTCTTCTCTTTTCTAGAGTTTTATGCCTTCGTCCAGCTCCAGCCCCTATTTAAAATACCTTTCGGTCGCTTTGAAGCTTCAGCTTATAACTTTCTGAAAATGTTCATAATTTTCAGCTTTTTTTGCATGGTCAGCTATCCCCATTCAGGTTTTCAGCATTCTCACTGCTGTTTCGCAGGAACAGCCTTTTCTAGTTTTTTTTTATTTTAGCCCCCCTAAGGCTCAGTCAATATGTGGACTACACTGACAACGGCTGTGTCAAAATGTTCGTCTTGGTCTCGATTGCGTTGCTTGTATTGGGATTTATGTTCCGTTGCACAGTTTAGGAGGTTACAACGTTTTTGTGGCAACAAAGTGCCTTTAGTCGACAAAGGGTAATCTGTGCTAGCTACGTCACCACGTCAACACACGTCAGCAACGACGCATGGATACAACGTGATAGAGACGTTCTAGCACGCAAATTGGAGCTTGGATTACAGTGAAAAATACCAACCCCAAAAAATCCCAATCATTTGGCTTTGTTGAGAAAGCGATTTCGAGTGGAACTGCCATCTCGGATTTTTGATTTAGGTTGTTAAAGTCTTTGTAAATTGAGCGAGTGCGGGTCGCCCATGAGACCGCCGTGTCTTTTAGGCGGCAGCCATGCTAGAGAGCGTCATATCATAGTAGTATTTTCGTAGCTAATTTTGTAGTTTAATTTTACACGAAAGAACAGAAAGAGGGAAATGTTATGACGATATGACTATTGTGAAGACATCCAGGTGGTGAGATTTTAATGTAGGTTGCTTTAAAAACGTTGATTTATTTGCTACGTGAGAGCCCCGTCAGCCTCCATTGATGATTGCGGCAGCAACAACAGTGTTGTCGATCTGCGTCTGATGAGTCTTTTCTTAATTTCGTACCAGGGTCAATTCTACATCCAAATGGAGAGCAGTGTTTTAAAGATATGGCTATTGTGAAGACAGCCAGCGGGTCAGCGTATTTTTGTTATTTGTGTAAAACTTGGAATTTGAGTGAAACCGCGTCTTGTTTTGATGTTAGCCTCAGAGTCACAGACTCGGCTCGCCAACTGGCAGTGTGAAGTAGTCTACAGTCATGGGCGTCGCCACAATATAACATGCGGGGTCCCCCCAAAAAAGTTGTTTGGACCCCCCCACATTTGTGATAAAAATATTAGTGCATGACTGGTCTACTAGTCCAGCGATCTTTCCATTGCTTCACAATCAAATACGTTCCACTTTATCAGTAGGGAGAATACCCATAGTAATAGAATTCCACTCCACGTTTTCTAGAAAAACAGCATCACGCACGCAGATTCAACTCCCATACTCTCTGATCGACGCATCGCACTTGTAGCTAGCACTTCAGACATGACTGTTCCACAGACGAGATGGACATAAGGAGGGTTTTTTTGAGGAAGAGGAAAGTAAGTCAAAGTTGCCCAGTTTTCCCTTCAGTGGCCAAAGCACCCTTATGAGACATTCTCTGACTATAATAGCATTAGTTAAGTCACAAAGATCCTTCTGCAAACATTATGATTATTGCTAGCTAGATAAGCAAGCTTTTTACCTACAACTAGCACTATGCAATACCATACTTTATTTACCCATTACAAGTGGAACAGCATTTGTTGATTTCTTAATCTGGGTCTGAAATATGTTGTGATTTTAGCCGTGTTCAGACCTAGCAATTTCTCTGTTTCAGGCAGAAAGAGATGACAAGGATATTTTTTGCAAGTAGCTACAAAATAAATTGCTGGTGTTTTTTTTATTGCCATAACAACCGTGAGCTAATCTGGAGTTAACTTTAGCTAACATGCTAGTTTTCTAACGACTGAAAAAAAGAAGAAAAAAATAATAATTGTTTCAGTGTACAATTTAAATAAGTTTGCTCAACTTGCTCAACACATTTTATTGCTACATGTTAGTCTGTAACATGAAGGCAAAACTGATTCAACCATTAAAACCATATATCCTCTGAAAGCTTATACCCTCAGGATGTTATCTAATAAGACAAGAGACACGTCCATCTCTCCATATTAGTATGCTGTCCATGCATAATACATTTGGTATTGGTAAATGGAGTAGGCTATATGGCTGATACTTTTTTGGGCTGTGCCATTTAGGGAAACTGATTCAACCACCTAAACCATGTATTTTCTGAAAGCTTACATACCAAGGATGTGATCTGTGGAAAAGACTACAGGTTTGAACACAAATTTTATCATTTTGAACTGTCCAGTCATGCTTTAGGGAGATGCTATTTTTTTATGTAGCCTACATAATTATTAGGCTACTAAACCTTTACCAATTGTGAATTGTATATGCTGATAACATGATTTACATCTCAGAAATCTTCATATGAAAAATCTACATTAAGCTTATTATTATCAATATGAAAGAATGCTCAATGCATCTCCATGTCTCCTGATATAGGTGGTAGAGATTGAGAGTGAGTCAGAGGCAGGGGCAGCATGCAGGGGCAGTGGAAACAGCTCTGTTGCTCTCAGCCCCTCAGTATACAGTGCCCTCCAAAAGTATTGGAACAGTGAGGCGAATTCCTTTATTTTTGCTGTAGACTGAAAACATTTGGGCTTGACATCAAATAATGAACGTGAGACCAGAGATCAACGTTTCAGCTTTTATTTCCAGGTATTTACATCAGGATCTGATGCACAACTAAGAAAATATCAAATTTAGTTTGAATCCACCCATTTGTCATGTGAGCAAAAGTATTGGAACAGATATACTTAAAACATATTTAAGTGAATAAGACTTAATATTTAGTTGCAAATCCTTTGCTTTCAATAACTGCAGCAAGTCTGTGACCCATTGACGTCACCAAACTTTTGCATTCTTCCTTTTTGATGCTTTCCCAGGCTTTCACTGCAGCCTCTTTCAGTTGTTGTTTGTTTTGTGGGGTTCCTCCCTTCAGTCTCCTCTTAAGCAGGTAAAATGCATGCTCTATAGGGTTTAAGTCTGGAGATTGACTTGGCCAGTCTAATACCTTCCATTTCTTGCCCCTGATGAACTCCTTTGTTGTTTTGGCAGTGTGTTTTGGGTCGTTATCTTGCTGCATGATGAAGGCTCTGCCAATCAGTTTGGTTGCATCTTTCCTTAAATTGGCAGACAAAATGTTTCTGTAGACTTCCGAGTTCATTTTGCTGCTGCCATCATGTGTTACATCCTCAATGAAGATTAATGAGCCCGTCCTAGAAGAAGCCATGCAAGCCCAAGCCATGACATTACCTCCACCGTGTTTCACAGATGAGCTTGTGTGTTTGGGATCATGAGCAGTTCCTTTCTTTCTCCAAACTTTAGCCTTTCCATCACTTTGGTAAAAGTTAATCTTTGTCTCATCAGTCCATAAAACTTTGTCCCAGAATTTTTGAGGTTCATCTCTGTACTTTTTGGCAAATTCCAGCCTGGCCTTCCTATTCTTCTTGCTAATGAGTGGTTTGCATCTTCTGGTGTAGCCCTTGTACTTTTGTTCATGAAGTCTTCTGCGAACAGTAGATAGTGATACCTTCACTCCTGCCATCTGGAGGTTGTTGCTGATCTCACTAACAGTTGTTTTAGGGTCTTTCTTTACAGCTCTCACAATGCTCTCACAATCGACGTCTGTTACTTAGTACACCAGTAGTTTTCTTCTTCTTCAGGACATTCCAAATGGTTGTACTGGCTATGGCCAATGTTTCTGCAATGGCTCTGATTGATTTTCCATCTTCTCTAAGACTCACAATTGCTTGTTTTTCACCCAAAGACAGCGCTCCGGTTTTCATGTTGTTTTCACCTCTGAATACAGTCTGCATAGACAAAACCTATCTTACCCAATCTGAACCTGAGTGTAGACATTCAGTGGTATTTATTGATTGAATAATGTATGTAATAGGACACACCTGGGCAACAAAACACACCTGTCAGACATATGTTCCAATACTTTTGCTCACGTGACAAATGGGTGGGTTCGAACAAAAAGGTGATATTTTCTAATTTGTGCATCAGATCCTGATGTAAATACCTGGAAATAAAAGCTGAAACGTTGATCTCTGGTTTCACATTCATCGTTTGATGTCAAGCCCAAATGTTTTCAGTCTACAGCAAAAATAAAGGAATTGGCCTCACTGTTCCAATACTTTTGGAGGGCACTGTATGTATAACAACTATGGTAAATAGTTGTGGTAAATGCACCAGAATGCGGAAAATTGCATCTACAAATTCTAGGGAAGAAACCCCCAGACCCCCCCGCAAAATGCTGCTGACGCCCGTGGCTACAGTACTGTCTTCGATGCCACAGCTATGGCTAAACTTTATTATGTCTTATTACACGGCTGTTCTTTAATGCTGTAGAATGCTCCATTCAGTTGAATGGGGCTTCCCAACATTCTGCGGTGAACAATTTTCTCATATTTGACCGTTGCTATGCACATTTGACCGCTGTCAAGGGAAGTGGCCTTTTTGCCTCGGATTCACATCTTTCGTAGCACTCCGCAAGTAGTCCGGTAACTTTTCAACCCCAGCGTACTCTGTTGCTTAGCGACGTCAGCTGATTTGAAGCCTAAAGAATGTTCAAAGTCTATGAAGTTCAATGTCTTTGGCGAACTATTTCTCTGCTGATCAACAATACAAATGGTAACAAATACATTGTAAAAAGACACTGTGTTAAGTAATTTTTGTTGGCAAGTAGCCGTGTAATAAGCGGGATAATGTATCGAACGCAAATACGCGTTGCAAAAACGAAAGTACGCAAACCGAAAACGCATCCAGCAACGGAAGTTTTCCAGGCCTCTAGGGGGAGAGCCAAGTGGAACATCTTGATTTTCGGCCCCATGGAGCGAAAGAGAAAGAGAGAGCATATGAAAAGTTTGGACCAACATCGAAGTCTTATGAAAAACTGTGAAAGAGGAGGGGCACATGTAAAAACTAATATACTAATCTTTTTATGTCGCCTCTTTACTTCGATTTTGGTCCTATTCAAAACAAACTTCTCATCTGCCCTCTCTGGTTCTAAAATCACGCTCTTCTATTTAGCGCTCCCACTGGCCTGGAGCACTTCCGTTAGGTTATCTGGATGCAGCTTTTTTCTGTTTACATTTGTTTTTGGGGTTTGCGTGTTTTTCTTTTTTGCAGTGCGTTTCTATATTTGCAGCGTGTTTACGTATTTGGTTGTGTTGTGTGTATTTGCAGCGCGTTTCTTTATTTGCAGCGCGTTTGCTGAATGCTGTGCATGTGTGGTCAAATACATGTTTTCTTAATTTGCTTGTGTACTGTCAATTTGCTTGAACTTTGTCTATTTGTAGCGTGTTTGCCATGTCACCCACTGTAATTATCCCTTACAAAATCAAAGTTCTCATTTCCGGCGCTTTCAAACAATCAGTGAAGTGTGGATAGCAACAGCAGCTAGCTTGCCTTTAGCAAACTGCTTTTGAATTAGCCATGTCCCCCTAAATTAATATCGAACTTATTTTTGTTTTGGGGGGCTTATTTTCAGTTAGCAGACGGTACTATTTGAATCGCAATTCCATCTGAAATACTGCCAGTGACAACGTTGTTACAGTAGCTTGTTTCAAGGTTTTTTTTTGTTTCAAAGGGTGTTCTTAATAAATTATGCAATATGAGTAGGCTAAATGCTTGAAAATATCACTAGATGGGAAAACGGTCCCACCTGCAACCGACGCAAACAAGCACACCCTACAATTTCCCCAGAAATTGTACCCTCTCTAGTTATAATTATAATGCCAAAATTATTTCAGTATAGAAATATTAGGCACCTTTTACGCATGTATATCATGTATATTGTTCTGTCTGCGAAAACAGGCAGAACGAGAGATATGTAATTGCTCAAAAAAGTTATGATGGTGCTCACCCCCCAAAAAAACAACAAACAAACAAAAAACTAATACACACGACTTACCAAGATCGGCATGGGTGCTCTTTCCTATCTCAGTGGTCTGACAAACTTTGACAGTAGGGTAAACTTTTCGAAAATGGCCTAAAAAAGACAACAGGAGTCAGGGGCAGAAAAAAGAAAGAGAAATAAACTGCGAGATGATGACCGTGCATCAGTTTCAGGTAAGTCCATGTTAAATCATTGTTAAATAGGGAAATGTGCTGCTAATTTAATGGTTAGCCTATGCATACACCTTGAACCAGCTGACGTTATTGCTAATGTTAGCACACTTATATGTTAGGTGCAAGCTAAATTGAGATTTTACTGTTAAATATTATCTATGCATTTTGCAAGTATGAAGCCAACTAGCTGTTACTTTACTTTACATTTTATGATGCTTATATATTCGATTTATCAAATAGTTTTTAAATGAGTAATAAAGGTGGAGAGCTCCTTGGTTTGAATGTTTTCAGTTTTAAATGTTTATAATTTGGAAAACCAGGCTAAGAAATGTAAGGGTGGGGCTGTAAAATGAAGAGACAAAAAGACATCACCTTCACTTGACAAGGTTTTACCAATTGAAAAACGTCTGTTTATTTTACATCCTACTAATTCAAGTCAGATTTACGTAGTCAAGCTAATTGCGCGTGCACCCTATTTTTTAACAGCCCGAGAGGTAAAACATGGATCATACAATCCACCACGGCAAAAGCAATGCACAAGGCCACATGACTTCTTCCAGAAAGAACGTCCCCTTTAAATTGTGTACAATGACAGCTCCCTCATACATCGCTTCAATCAAAGTAAAATGACACGTCATGATTGACGTCATGAACGATAAGACCTTCGTTGATAAAAAAATACCCTCTAAACTAATCTAAATTGACTTTTTTGACATTGTTTTGTAGCGTGGTTTGCACGGTTAAGATTAGCAATACTTAATTTATAATAAAGTATATAGTTCTTGGGGGCACAACCTATGATTTATTTAAGCGACAGAGGAAACCTTATTGAATAATATTGAATAATAGCACTCGTAATAATCAGTCTAATCTTAAGTAGCGAATTCCATGAAAGTAGAGCAGGTCAGATAACGTGAGGGATAACGCGAGTATTGTAAACAATGATTTATTTAAGAAAATGTAATTATGATGAACAAATACCAAAGAAGTTATAGGCTAGTTGAGAGTGAGTTGAGTTAAACAGTATACAGTAGGTCCTAAACTATGATGAGAGCGGAATACTAGATGGTGGGTTGAGAGCGCGTGGGGAGGGGAAGAGAGAGAGATAGGCTTCAGGAGAACAATGGAGGGAGTCTATGTTAACTAATCCAAACGAAAGTTAGGTTGAATCATTTGCAAACTAAAAATCAAACGTAACAAATTAAATCACAATATGCCAATGTTCACAAGTAAGAAATGTAGCAATATCGCAGTTACTGTTGTCAGTTTGAAGAAGAAGAATCAAAGTTCTGTTTGTCGTTGTCAAACGGTTAGAGCTAAGGAATCTTTCGTTAAAGTTCCTGGTGGTCCAGTGAGTTGCTGATTGAGAAGGCTAGGTCAGATGTGTCGCGAACATATCCGGTGAATCCTTGCGAAAAAGCAAGGTTTGCTTGTGCGTCAGGGTTTTATACTCCTTGCGAAAGGGGGGTAATCCTTTTGGAGGTGAACTCTTTGATTGGTCAGTTACTCCCACCTGGGCGTCCATCCTGAGATTGACGTATGGGTGTGAAGTAGTTGATAACTTTTCAGAGTTCAGCTATTTCAAATGTCCATGTATTTCTAATACTTCAAAATATAACAATACAACATTAAAAAATTGTTTAGTTTGTAGATTAAAATCATTTTGACATCAAGATTACCTGATTTATCATAACAGGAAAGGAAGTTACATTAAAACATCAAATTATATCAACACAGCATAAAAGGGAAAGCATACATTATAACACATCAACTACTGTCATTGAAATAGTGTCCATAAGCCATGTAGTCCTTGAGAATATGTTTGTAAATCCAGAAACGTTAGTCTTTCCTTAAAATCTTTTGTCTCCATACTGTAAGGCCATTTCGGTCTACCTTCTGACCCCATGCTGGGCCAGAAGCTTTGAAGGTCCTACTCTGGAGATGAGGACAAGGGGGGAAACCCCCCTTCTCCTTGTCGGGGGTAGGGGAAAGGTGTGAGGGTACGTGGTTTGTCTGTTGGCTCTGCTACAGTTTAAAATAAATAGCCTACTATTAATTAAAACATTATCCAGTAGCCTAGTGCTAACATGTGTTTTGTGTCAGGGAAATGGAGGGCAGATTTAGGTTTGTTTTGCAAATGTAGGCTACTGTTAACAATTATATTGCTATGATAATTATACTCTGATAATTTAGATTGAGATGTAGGCCTATGCCTGATGCCTAAACATTTGAAATCACAAACTAACATCCATACATTTAACGGCTATGGTGCGTAGCCTATCAAAGCATTGTTCATCATTGTTTAATGCATTAGGCTAAATGTTGTAGCCTATGTAGGCTATTTACGTTGATTTTCTATCAATGTTGAACTGATGAGAATAAGAAAATGAGAATATACGTGGTAAATCATCGTCTTCCCATTGGGTCAGTGTTACAGGGACGTCTGGTTAAGCACCAAGTCACGCTAAGCCTGACAGTTAGTCTGACCCTGACCAGACTAGTTTCATAGCCTAAGTTGCCATAGTAACCAAATTCAAACTACGTTGAGCTAGCTTTATGGAACCGAATGAACAAGAAATGAGCCTGACTAACTGACATAAGTCTGGCTTATTCGGTAAACTCGCTTTATGGAACAGGCCTCTGATCAACCACCCTCAACCAGCTGTTTAGGGACAGATACACAGCAGAGAACCACCACCTCTCAATAGGTGTTGTGATGCTGCTGTTGCGTTATTGGTTTTGAGTTATATGTTTGGTAATAAAAAGTTGAACTGGCAAAACAATCAGGTTTTTTTCGTGGTGGGGGCGGGGCATTATAAAGGAATTATGCTTAGGGCACCATAATGGCTAGCAGCGGCACTGACGATAACTTTCCATAACACAGTGTGGGGATACTCAGTTACATTAAACAGATATTATTTTATGTACCATTGTAAAATAAAATAACTGCGTCAAAGGGCAGGAATACCTGGGGCCTATTCCATAAAGGCCACTCAAAAAAGCAAGACTTAAAGTCCTAAACCAGACTTGAATAAGTTTAAATAGTCAAGCGGGGCTTAAGCGGTTCCATAAAGGCCAATTTCAGCTCACGCAGTCCTACTAATTCAAGTCAGATTTACGTAGTCAAGCTAATTGAGCGTGCACCCTATTTTTTAACAGCCCGAGAGGTAAAACATGGATCATACAATCCACCACGACAAAAGCAATGCACACGGCCACATGACTTCTTCCAGAAAGAACGTCCCCCTTCAAATCATGTACAATGACAGCTCCCTCATCCACCGCTTCAATCAAAGTAAAATGACACGCCATGATTGACGTCGTGAACGATAGGCTACGTAGGTTGAGGACCTTTTTAGACCTTTGCTGATTAAAAAATACCCTCTAAACTAATCTAAATTGACTTTTTTGACATCGTTTTAAAATAAATAGCCTACTATTAATTAAAACATTATCCAGTAGCCTAACCTTTTTAACATGGGTTTTGTGTCAGGGAAATCGAGGGCGGATTTAGGTTTGTTTTGCAATTGTAGGCTACTGTTAACAATTATATTGCTATGATACTTGTACTCAGATAATTTAGATTGAGATATAGGCCCATGCCTGATGCCTAAACATTTGAAATCACAAACTAACATCCATACATTTAACGGCTATGGTGCGTAGCCTATCAAAGCATTGTTCATCATTGTTTAATGCATTAGGCTAAATGTTGTAGCCTATGTAGGCTATTTACGTTGATTTTCTATCAATGTTGAACATATTGAACTGATGAGACTAAGAAAATTAGAATATACGTGGTAAATCATCATCTTCCCGTTGGGTCAGTGTTACAGGAACGTCTGGTTAAGCACCAAGTCACGCTAAGCCTGACAGTTAGTCTGACCCTGACCAGACTAGTTTCATAGCCTAAGTTGCCATAGTAACCAAATTCAAACTACGTTGAGCTAGCTTTATGGAACCGAATGAACAAGAAATGAGCCTGACTAACTGACATAAGTCTGGCTTATTCGGTAAACTCGCTTTATGGAACAGGCCTCTGATCAACCACCCTCAACCAGCTGTTTAGGGACAGATACACAGCAGAGAACCACCACCTCTCAATAGGTGTTGTGATGCTGCTGTTGCGTTATTGGTTTTGAGTTATATGTTTGGTAATAAAAAGTTGAACTGGCAAAACAATCAGGTTTTTTTCGTGGTGGGGGCGGGGCATTATAAAGGAATTATGCTTAGGGCACCATAATGGCTAGCAGCGGCACTGACGATAACTTTCCATAACACAGTGTGGGGATACTCAGTTACATTAAACAGATATTATTTTATGTACCATTGTAAAATAAAATAACTGCGTCAAAGGGCAGGAATACCTGGGGCCTATTCCATAAAGGCCACTCAAAAAAGCAAGACTTAAAGTCCTAAACCAGACTTGAATAAGTTTAAATAGTCAAGCGGGGCTTAAGCGGTTCCATAAAGGCCAATTTCAGCTCACGCAGTCCTACTAATTCAAGTCAGATTTACGTAGTCAAGCTAATTGAGCGTGCACCCTATTTTTTAACAGCCCGAGAGGTAAAACATGGATCATACAATCCACCACGACAAAAGCAATGCACACGGCCACATGACTTCTTCCAGAAAGAACGTCCCCCTTTAAATCATGTACAATGACAGCTCCCTCATCCACCGCTTCAATCAAAGTAAAATGACACGCCATGATTGACGTCGTGAACGATAGGCTACGTAGGTTGAGGACCTTTTTAGACCTTTGCTGATTAAAAAATACCCTCTAAACTAATCTAAATTGACTTTTTTGACATCGTTTTAAAATAAATAGCCTACTATTAATTAAAACATTATCCAGTAGCCTAACCTTTTTAACATGGGTTTTGTGTCAGGGAAATCGAGGGCGGATTTAGGTTTGTTTTGCAATTGTAGGCTACTGTTAACAATTATATTGCTATGATACTTGTACTCAGATAATTTAGATTGAGATATAGGCCCATGCCTGATGCCTAAACATTTGAAATCACAAACTAACATCCATACATTTAACGGCTATGGTGCGTAGCCTATCAAAGCATTGTTCATCATTGTTTAATGCATTAGGCTAAATGTTGTAGCCTATGTAGGCTATTTACGTTGATTTTCTATCAATGTTGAACATATTGAACTGATGAGACTAAGAAAATTAGAATATACGTGGTAAATCATCATCTTCCCGTTGGGTCAGTGTTACAGGAACGTCTGGTTAAGCACCAAGTCACGCTAAGCCTGACAGTTAGTCTGACCCTGACCAGACTAGTTTCATAGCCTAAGTTGCCATAGTAACCAAATTCAAACTACGTTGAGCTAGCTTTATGGAACCGAATGAACAAGAAATGAGCCTGACTAACTGACATAAGTCTGGCTTATTCGGTAAACTCGCTTTATGGAACAGGCCTCTGATCAACCACCCTCAACCAGCTGTTTAGGGACAGATACACAGCAGAGAACCACCACCTCTCAATAGGTGTTGTGATGCTGCTGTTGCGTTATTGGTTTTGAGTTATATGTTTGGTAATAAAAAGTTGAACTGGCAAAACAATCAGGTTTTTTTCGTGGTGGGGGCGGGGCATTATAAAGGAATTATGCTTAGGGCACCATAATGGCTAGCAGCGGCACTGACGATAACTTTCCATAACACAGTGTGGGGATACTCAGTTACATTAAACAGATATTATTTTATGTACCATTGTAAAATAAAATAACTGCGTCAAAGGGCAGGAATACCTGGGGCCTATTCCATAAAGGCCACTCAAAAAAGCAAGACTTAAAGTCCTAAACCAGACTTGAATAAGTTTAAATAGTCAAGCGGGGCTTAAGCGGTTCCATAAAGGCCAATTTCAGCTCACGCAGTCCTACTAATTCAAGTCAGATTTACGTAGTCAAGCTAATTGAGCGTGCACCCTATTTTTTAACAGCCCGAGAGGTAAAACATGGATCATACAATCCACCACGACAAAAGCAATGCACACGGCCACATGACTTCTTCCAGAAAGAACGTCCCCCTTCAAATCATGTACAATGACAGCTCCCTCATCCACCGCTTCAATCAAAGTAAAATGACACGCCATGATTGACGTCGTGAACGATAGGCTACGTAGGTTGAGGACCTTTTTAGACCTTTGCTGATTAAAAAATACCCTCTAAACTAATCTAAATTGACTTTTTTGACATCGTTTTAAAATAAATAGCCTACTATTAATTAAAACATTATCCAGTAGCCTAACCTTTTTAACATGGGTTTTGTGTCAGGGAAATCGAGGGCGGATTTAGGTTTGTTTTGCAATTGTAGGCTACTGTTAACAATTATATTGCTATGATACTTGTACTCAGATAATTTAGATTGAGATATAGGCCCATGCCTGATGCCTAAACATTTGAAATCACAAACTAACATCCATACATTTAACGGCTATGGTGCGATCAAAGCATTGTTCATCATTGTTTAATGCATTAGGCTAAATGTTGTAGCCTATGTAGGCTATTTACGTTGATTTTCTATCAATGTTGAACATATTGAACTGATGAGACTAAGAAAATTAGAATATACGTGGTAAATCATCATCTTCCCGTTGGGTCAGTGTTGCAGGAACGTCTGGTTAAGCACCAAGTCACGCTAAGCCTGACAGTTAGTCTGACCCTGACCAGACTAGTTTCGCAACCTAAGTTGCCATAGTAACCGAGTTCGAACTACATTGAGCTAGGTTTATGGAACCGAATGAACAAGAAATGAGTCCGACTCAAGAAATGAGTCCGACTAACTGACATAAGTCTGGCTTATTCGGTAAACTCGCTTTATGGAACAGGCCTCTGGTATTAAATACTGTGTTTGCTTAAAATTTCCCTTACAGTTTTTGGATATTATATAAAAAAGGGTTAACAAAAAAAGACAGACTTGAGCTGAGCCATTTAAACCATAATGAATTTAGGTTGAGTCCTCGTGGATAGATCAGAGGTAGTAAAGAAAAAAATCTAGTTAACTTCTATGAACTTGTTTTCATAGCAAGATAGCACAGGGATTAATATACAGCAATTGTTTTTTTCCCCTTATCCGAAATCAGAAAAGTTGTATTTCTTCCGTCAATAAGAGCGTATGAGCTCTTTATGGAGGCTCTCTTACCCTCCTCTCGTGCCTTCTTAACTTATGGCTCGCTGCTCTGTCCTCAGGAGGCAGAGGCTCCGTGATGGTCAGATGTTTAGATTGAAGATACTTGGACTTCCTGACGGCATACCATACTCTCAAACTCGCCGTGCTGCGAAGAGGATGATTATAGATCTGTTTTTCCTTTCTTGTTTAGATCCAAGACGGTGAACGATGTCAACTCCTGCATGTAAACTGTCACAGACGTCAAGTGGCGCTAGTTGTAGAATGTCTATGACTCTTTCTCACGTTCTCTCCGTCAGTTTCTTCCAGACCATGAAGTTGATTCATTTAAGAATATTTTTAGAGTGCCAATTTCCATTTTCAAGTCTTGAATCTTGCTTTGCATCCGGTGCAGTTCCTCCTTGTTTTCACCCACATCAACCACAAGTTGTTTTACCTTACAAAGATTTCGAGTTCTCTGGAAGTAGCCTAAGTTGTCTTCTCAATCGTGGAGATCTTTTGGAAGGTTTCATAGTGCTTGACAGAGAGTTTGCGGATAGCAGCCATAACATCCAAAATACTTTCACCATTACTAGCCATAGCATGCTTTCCCGCGTCATCCCATTTCGTTTTCTTGCTCATGGGTTTTTTAGGGGTGACTGGCTCGGTAACTGCGGTCACGTTATCGTCAAGTGATGGACTCGAATCAAACCAGTTTAGTTTAGCATCTTCTTCACCTGAGTCCACAGGAGAATGCATAGCACTGGTGTTAGCACTAGCTGCCATTGCCGCATCTCGAGGTTCCTGCAGCATCATAGTCTTAAGGTAGTAGTATCAAAGTCAGCTTTCTTTTCCCTTTTCGCTTCAATCTTCTGCCCATACACTCAACTCGAAGTGTCATTAATTTAAAAGGAACATTACACACGTATGTTTTCACAAAATTATGATAACATTATTAGTTGATTTACCACTTCACTTGAACTTTCTCGACGAGCATGGGTTCACATGTACACCTGCGAATACGCCATCTTGGCCCTCCAAGATTGCGAGCATTAAAAGTGTTAGCCTACTGCAGAACACCAACCGTCATTTCTAATTGCTGATAAGTCTGTTGACAAGCGTAGTCGGTCTCCTATTGGCTGATCCCACCAGCCTGTCTTAATGGTAATTATGCCCTTTGAAGGTTATTGGACACTGAAATGTGTGCTCTTGGTTTGTGATAAGCACATACAAATAAAAAATACAAAATTCGAGTAATAATAAAGAAGCTGTCCTACATTCATTAGTCTCACTGTGTCGTGCCTGGAAAATGGCCACATCACCAAAAAAAGAAATATATATACATATATATAGTACCAGTCAAAAGTTTGGACCCATTTACCCATTGTGAAATATACAGTCCAAACCTTTGACTGGTACTGTACATATTCATAAATGTACAGGTATCGGTGAGTACCAGAAAAAAATATCTGTGCTCGTACTTGGTCCTTAAAAAAGGGTATTGATGCATCCCTATTCTTTATAATTATGTTGTGATACAACAATGTAAGTGTCTAGATAATTGTAAATGAAATCTGACAACAAAAAACCCTAAACAATAAACTTATGAACTTGAAATTATGAACACAGTAAGACATAATAGAAAACAATTTTAGAAATTAGATAGATACAAATGTAAATGTTATGTGAACTGACTCAGTGCCTCAATGCAAATTTCTCAATGATTCTGTGGTTAAAGTTGGGGATGTTTTTGATGGGTTTCTTCTCCATAGAGAGCATGGCCAATGCATTGAAGCATGCAGTACCCGCTGCACTAGAAGCACTTGACGTGCCAAATAAATCATTAAATACTAAAACAAGGGATCTGAATTTGGTTCTTCAGCAATCCCTAGATTCTGTTGCCCCACTCAAACCAAGGTAAAGAAAAGACAAGAAACTGGCTCCATGGTATTCAGAGGAAACCCGCACTCTCAAGAGGTCCACTAGAAAATTAGAGCATAAGTGGCGTACCACTAAATTGGAGGTTTTCCGCCTAGCCTGGAAGGACAGCCAAATAGAGTACAAGCAAGTCCTCATCAGGTCCAGATCAGAATATTTCTCTAAGTTGATTAGTAAGAACAAACACAACACTAAGTTCTTATTTGATACTGTTGCTAAACTCACTAAGAAAAGTGCACTCTGTGTTAGTTCAGATCTCTCTCCCAATGATTTCTTAGATTTCTTTAACCAAAAAATCTAGCAATAAGGGACAAACTACAGACTAGTCCTGGAGAAGTGGCCATCACCACTGATTTTCCCTCTGTACCCAGCATGCTGCATGTTGAGGCTCTCACTCACTTTAACCCTATTTCTATGGAAGCGTTCATCAAGCTGATATTCCTCGAAACCCACTAGCTGCTTTCTCGATCCCCTCCCTGCCAAACTTTGTAGGGAGCTTCTCCCCATTATTGGACCACCCATGCTTAGTATTATTAATGAATCTATTGTAACCGGACAAGTCCCTGACGATTTCAAACAAGCTATTATTAAGCCCCTTCTTAAAAAAACAAACCTGGATCCAGGTTGTATTAGCAATTACAGGCCAATTTCAAATTTGCCATTTCTCTCCAAAATCTTAGAAAAAGCTGTGGCAAAACAGCTCACAGAGCACCTCTCCTCAAATCAGATCTATGAACCTCTCCAGTCTGGATTTCGTCTTCACCATAGCACTGAAACTGCATTAGCCAAGGTAGTCAATGATCTATTATTAGCCTCTGACACGGGCTTCAGCTCTGTCCTGGTTCTTCTAGACCTAAGTGCAGCTTTTGACACTGTGGATCATGAGATTCTCCTGGAACGTATGGAGAACTATGTTGGGATTTCTGGTACTTCACTTCAGTGGTTTAGATCGTATCTATCTGATAGATCACAATATGTCCACTATGATGGTTGCTCATCCAGGAGCTCCACTGTAAAATACGGAGTACCACAGGGTTCAGTTCTAGGCCCTCTGTTATTTTCACTCTATATGTTGCCTTTAGGAAACATAATTAGAAGTTTTGGGGTACATTTTTACTGTTATGCAGATGATACTCAGCTATACATGTCTATAAAGCCTGGAGAATTTCTACATGCTATGGAAAAATGTGTTTCCGGGTTGAAAACTTGGATGACAGCAAATTTTCTTCTTCTTAATTCGGATAAAACCGAGGTTCACATTTTTGGCCCGAAAAAGCACAGACATAATTTGTCCAATCTGACATTAGACTTAGACGGCGTCAATGT
This sequence comes from Hypomesus transpacificus, assembly GCF_021917145.1. Taxonomy (NCBI): domain Eukaryota; kingdom Metazoa; phylum Chordata; class Actinopteri; order Osmeriformes; family Osmeridae; genus Hypomesus; species Hypomesus transpacificus. The sequence continues at coordinate 200,135 of NW_025814044.1, forward strand.
ATTTCAAAGCCAGCTGGTAAAAAATCTAGGAGTCACATTGGACTCAGACCTTTCGTTTGAGTACCATATTAAGCAAATCACCAGAACCGCATTTTTCCATCTACGTAATATTGCCAAAATACGAAAATTCCTCTCAAAGGATGATGCTGAAAAACTAATACATGCTTTTGTTACATCCCGATTGGACTACTGCAATGTGTTGTTCTCTGGCCTCCCAATTACCTACCTAAAAAATTCACAGCGGGTTCAAAATGCTGCTGCTAGACTATTGACTAAAACAAGAAAGTTTGATCATATAACATCTACTCTTATCTCTTTACACTGGCTCCCTATCCAAGCCAGAGCTGATTTCAAAGTTTTACTACTAACTTACAAATCTCTGCATGGATTGGCACCACTGTACCTCTCCGGTCTCCTTGCACCCTATTGCCCCGCTAGGAATCTCAATATGCCGGCTATTATGGAGCTAGAAAGCTGACAAAAGTATCTGAATTTGAATATGAAAGATCTGAAATATTTGTGTGTCGAATTTCATACAACTGAAATATTTTGCTGTTGAATATATAATATCTGAATTATTTGTATGCCGAATTTAATAAAACTGAATTATTTTGATCCAAAAATACAAATTCCTAAAATTCAGATTGCAGGAATTCAGATTCTTGAAATTCAGATTGCAGGAATTCAGATTCTTGAAATTTAGATTGCTGAAATTCAGATTCTTAAAATTCAGATTGCTGAAATTCAGATTGTGGAAATTCAGATTTTGTCTGAACTAGGCCAAAGGTGAAACAGCTTGCCTTCACAGGGAAAAGTAGACGATTTCAGAACGACCGAATCTAGACATTCTCTGACCGAATTTTACCCCAGAACAAAAGCTAAGAGCTCGTTGGAGGAAGAGTATGGAGCATGTGCTTATGAAACTTGTAAAAACTTGTGTCTTCTCCTCTGCCAAAATTGGCAGTTACTGTTACCAAGTGAGTCGAGATAGAGTCAGAGGGCGGAGGAGACCGATGGAAGACGCGGAACAACTGGCAAAGCTATAGCCTATATATTTATGTTCCGTTGTTCTCTTTTCTGTGTTGGAGTTCTTTTAAGAGCTTGATGGCATCAACATCCAGCCTGATATAAAATCATGAACTTCAATTGTGTCTCTTAATTATAATACCCACACAGAAAATCCAGGTTGAATCAAGTAACGCTAGCTAGTATTACTAATAGCCAATTTTGGATGGTCAAGCATATTTTTCATTGTCTCCATATTCCTATCAAAGTTAATGTTCAGCCTATAGGCTATGTGCATTTCCTAAGTGACATTTCAGATCGGTTATGGATAGTGAAATATTTGCTGTCTGAGAGATCGGACATAGTATTTAACAGTATAGATATAAGGAGTTATCTATCGTTAACAGGATATATCTGTAGTGCGGCCGGGTGTGATTGGATTCATCGTCCACACGTCGTCTGGAAGTCAGTTTCGATCAAATGCCAACGATCTCCATACTAGATCTTGCCGTGTGTATCTTCTACACATCGGTACGTATGTGTGCTATCCCAGATACGATATGTGTGATCTGGGTATTCCTCCAACTAGCAAATCAGTTTGTTCTGAGGTAAAGTTCGGTCGTTCTGAAATCGTCTACTTTTTCCTGTGAAAGCAAGCTGTTTCACCTTTGACCTAGTTCAGACAAAATCTGAATCTGAATTTCCGCAATCTGAATTTCAGCAATCTGAATTTCAAGAATCTGAATTCCTGCAATCTGAATTTTAGAAATTTGTATTTTTGGATCAAAATAATTCAGTTTTATTAAATTCGGTAATACCCAAAGTTAAGAAAAAAACAGCTGGAGGTAGGGCGTTCTCACATAGAGCACCTCTTCTCTGGAACAAATTACCCATCTCAATTAAGGAGGCTGATACTGTTTCGACATTTAAAACTAGATTAAAAACGTTCTTGTTTAGTAAATTCTATGACTGTTAAAAGGAAGTATGTGTGTACTTTCTATGTAAACCTGGGGTGTGTGCTTGCCTATGTGTGTATCACATGTCACTTTTAAATTGTAATTATAGCTTATGTTCACATTGCCCATCTAGATGTTACAAATAAAGTAAACCGGTTACTGTATCTTGTTACTATTATAGTTTTTATTACTAGTTGGAGACAACGGGGGACTGGTTGTTTTCATCCTTATTCGTATAAGTATAACCTATTTTAGAGTTCTTTCCCCTGGAACAGATTTCATGTTCCAACCGAGGGGGGCTGTCGCTGTTTTGGTGTGTGGGGCGGCATCAAATACCCTTTTTAGCTCTGTTAAATTGCTGCACTAGTCCACACTTGACCGGTGGGGATCTCATTCTATAATGACTGTAACTGTTAGCTGCTCCTGGCATTCTCTAATCCCTGCTCTCCTCTCTCTGTCCCCCCCCACACATTCCCTGTGGTGTGGGGGGTTGGAGCTGTCAGGACCTGCTTGGTCATCGGTCTGCCAACGTTGGACCAGGTCATCACCCGGAATCCAGTCTCCATGACGGCCAACAGCGAGTTTCCCGGTCCCATCCAACGTCTATAAAGGCGAACAATGGGTTTTGGTGTTTCAAAACCCATTGACACTGTATGACTATGTTTAGCTTGTGTTTTGCTCCTCTCTCCTACCAACCGTCTCTGGAGGAGGGGATCCCTCTCTGAATTGCTCCTCCCAAGGTTTCTTCAATTTTGTCTCCCATTGGGAGTTTTTCCTTGTCTTCCTTGAGGGTTTAGGTTGGTTGAGGGGCAGTTCTATGGGCGCATGTGAAGCCCTCTGTGACATGCTTGCGTGTAAAAAGGGCTATACAAATACATTTGATTTGATTTGATTGAGACGATCTTGTGACATTGTGTTCCTGAGGAAGGTCTTCATTCTATTCAGTGTTGAGAAGCACTTGGGAAGGGAGTTGTGATGAGGATCTTCAGCAGAGTCACAGTCTCTGAGAAGGTGTCCTGCAGGTTGTTCCCCATGAAGAGCTGGTAGAGAGCCACAGCACCACTGCAGTTCTTGAACGCATCAGTGCTGTGTAGATGAGTGACAGTTCTGTTTTCAGCTTGCTCTTGTTCAGCAGTGGGTAAACCTCCATGGTGGTGTTCAGTCACTGCGTTTCCATGATGGTATAAATTCGAATCTAGCTTTATTCGGACAAAGCTATTTTTTGGGGCAACTGTTATTATCCTAATATATATGGCAGTTAATGAACCGAATCATTGGCCGAAAGCATGTCATACAACAAGTGGTGATACACCCCTTTCCGCTTGACCTCTTCACCACTACCAACAACAACAACATCAGCAAGGTGAAGCTACGTCCCTCTACATTTTGATGATGACAATAGGAGTACTGCGAATGCAAACGGCGCTATTGGCTTGCGTTGTTTGTTTGTTTCTGCCTGGCCGGCTGCCGGCAGCGACAACTTATCGTCTCTTTTGACTTCCAGGTCACAACCTGGGAGGGAGGGCGGCGGGATTTCAAGCATGCGCAAAGACGCAGAGTCCAGTTAATAGCCCAATACACCGTTTACAAGCATGCAAATTATCAACCGACTCGGACCGAGTTATCCGGGGTGTCAATCGGATCGTAGTCGGACGTCATTTATTCGAACAAAGGTGTTTAGAAGAAAGTGATAATTCTATTTCAGTCCAAATAAGCCAGTAATTCGAATCCATGAAACCACGGTGAGTGCTGCCACAGGGAACTGTTTGTTGTACTGCTGGAATTTTTCTCCCTGCATCAGTGTAGCACTCATTAGGTGTTTGGTGAACGAGAACCGCTGTTTTGCATCGCCCAAGATGGTGTCACCAACCTCTGTAGCTAACCTCTGAAGTTCACCTAGGCCCAGTGTGCGACGTTTCTCAGCCAGTTGCTGCTCAGGTATTGGTAGGATCAAACTCGAGAGTCCCTGATAGCTTCAAAACACTGGAGGAGATCATCTTTGTGCTCAAACATAGTGTTCACAATACGGCTGTGGAAGTTCCATCTTACTGCGCTTGCTCTCGGGAGTCAGTGTGCCACCACTCTATCAAGCACGTTGGTTCTCTTGGGAGATCTTGAAAAAAAGATCCAGCCAGGTCAGAGAACAACTGACTAACTTCAGAAACTCAAAAAACCTCTTGCACATCACAGGCTTTGTCAATGTAACAGATCACAGGCACCAGTTGACACTGAGTGGAAAAGTCCGTAGTTTCATCAGCCTGGATGGAGAGAAATTCTTCACTCTACACCAGTGGTTCCCAACACTGGTCCTCGATTCAAATGAATGGGTCATTATTTAGCTCTGCAGAAGCCTTTTAACGACCATTCATTTAAATCAGGTGTGTTGGAGCAGGGAAACGTCTAAAACATGCAGGACAGGGGGTCCCAGGGACCAGGGTTGGGAACCACTGCTCAACACTACATCTAGTGATGCTACTAAATCTACCAATCCTCTAAAAACACCAGGATTTTCTGATCTTCCACTCTCATCATGGCCACGCAGGGCTATTTCAAGGGAAAGCAAAATAAAGCATTTGTTTCTCCACAAGCAGTTAGCCAACTCGTCTTGCTATCGGTCTTTGTCAGTCACGTGGGTTTGTTGTGTGTGACGTCACCGCGGCGCCATTTTCCAGGTATCGCTAACATAGGCTACTGACTGAGCACTGAGGATAATTTACAAGAGATAACAAGCAAATAATTCGCAAAACTGGAGAAGTACAATAAAACTGAGAAAAGGCCATACTGCGATAAACTCACAAAAAATGCCAGTTAATTTTAGAAATTGTCATCCATTCAAGACATACTGCAGTCAGCTCGTAGAGGTTAGGGTTACTGGATCCATACGAGCTGACTGCAGTAAGTTAGAGTTCTGACCCTGCATTGCTACCGCAATCCTCATACTTGGATATAGTAAACTATCTTGTTTATGGTATTAGCGCTTATACCAGTGAACAATTTAAAAACAGTAAATCCCTTGAAGCCCACAGACATTTCAGCATTGGCTGGGTACAGGATTGACATAAATTACATTCTGACAAAAGGACTTTCAGTACCGTCAGTACATGCACAAATATATAAATTGCACTGACATTTACTTAAACATACATTTTCTGTTCAGATAGATCACGGATTTGCAGTTTGCACTATTGTAACTGTCAAAATATTACTTTTAATACACCTCAAGTATCAAACCTTACCCATGTGTTTGTTTCCATTTAGCTGTCAAAGTAAATCACAAGAAAAAAAATAAACACATTTCTGAAAAATGTGTTCCTACATGTTTTAACGTAAATGCAAGGCTGGCAAAGCAGGATAAAGCATCAGCACAACATAAATTAAATTATATATTCAAATGAAACGTTTGAAACAGACTGAGAACTTTCTTCTTTTGGTCTGGCATGAAAGGCACCAAAACATGTAGTAAGGCCATAAAGGTTCCCAGGTTTGGCAGCCCTGTGTAGTACTTTCAGTATGATCATTGTCTAAACTATCAGACATCCTGGACTCATCAAGTTCACGTCGCAGTTGTCTGTTTTCTTCCAACAGGCAGTTTATGTCTGCACATCTGTGCACACAGAAGTTACATTCTGTTTGTGTCACTGCCATCTCCTTTATGTTGTTGGTCTCTTCCTCAGTGTGTTGTTCACCGTCTCCAGCCTCTTGTGTCTCTTCCTCTGTGTGTTGCTCACCTTTTCCAGCCTCTTGTGTCTCATCCTCAATGTGTTGCTCACCATCTCCAGCCTCTTGTCTCATCCTCAGTGTGTTGCTCACCGCCTCCTTCAGCCTTGTGTTGCTCATCCACAGTGTGTTGTTCATCTGCTTCAGGTTGCTGCGTGTGTTTTTTCTTTGCTCCCTCTTCCTTTGCCTTGCAGAGTGTGCAGTGTTGGTGCAAATTATTTCTGTGTGACCCAGATGGAGGGAGGGTGTCCAGTCTGGGTAAGTCTCCATCATCTCATATGCAGGTTGACCTGCAATAACATGATAAAGGTTTTAGCTTCATAACATGAGACCAGAAGTGTTACTATTAGTCAGAAATTATTAATTGCATGACATTTAACGGTATAAACAGAAGATGTTTCGCCCGCTGTTACAACCATGCATTGTTATGATTTATCTGTGCCACACATAATTCGTCCAAAATGACGCATGGATGTAACATTAGATATTTCACATTTGGCAACATCACTTAAATCTCTTACATTTATGAAAATGTTGAGAGCAAACATACATAAAACCAGATTTGTTTGCAAAGGTGATGTTTTTGCACCGCACCTGCAACCCCAGTATCCCACGCCTCTTCGTTACATCCGCTATGGTGTCTCTGTCTTTTCTTCAAAGTGGGAAAGCTAAAAAACCTACCCCCGTAGTTAAGTTTTTGACCTTTGCTGTCGTGAGACTTTATATTGCAGCCTATCACACAACAAGGACGTACCATTTGGAAACCTAAATGAAATGAATGAATAAAATAACTCTCCAACAACACAACACCACTGCATCAGTGAGACCTGAAAAATGGCGACTACTCCCATAATCCCCTTCGGTTTTGCAACTATGACGTCACCTAGCTACAAGTTCAGTCGTGACAGAACACCATGGACATAATAAAGAGTAGACGCCGCATTGGATGCTCGGCACGAGAAATGCGGCCGCCATCTTGGACAGGGCAAATTCCTAGTTGCATAGCATCAGAATAAACAAGATGCCAGCACTGTGCAGCATATTCCTGCCCAAATCGGCGAAAAATCACAAACAGGGCTCGGGGGATTACTTTTCACAAGTAAGATTTAACATTACCATACTATTGGAAAAGATTTTGTGAAAAGAATAACCATCATAGCTAAATGTATGACCTGTGCAGCAAAGCAAACCGTGTGAAAATCAGTTCTGTATTCAGTTCGGTATGATTAATTAAATGTGCTGACAGCTCATTGCCCCAGCCAAACAGATTACACTGAGTGGAGCGGTTGCCCGTTCCAAGATGCCGCCATCTCGTCAAGATGCCCCACGGCTCGTCAGCGCCAGTAAGCAGTAGCGGTCAATGCGGCATCTACTCTTTATTATGTCTATGACCATGACAACGTAAATAAACAACTTCCTGTAGGGGTTACGCCATGGCTACACCAAGCGCAGAAATTCTGCCTTTGCATAAGCGGTGTGGACTCAGAAGAGTTCTAATACATTGTAAGCAATGAGAGTGGCTACACCAGAAACTGGAAACCGGAAACTGAATGTACGCTCCGACAATTTCCGCGTGGAAAATTGGGACATAGACTGGCTTCTGTTTTTATTATTTTCTGTGAGGTTTGCGTGGCCCTTTTTACAAAGTCTGGTAATAAATCTATGGAATGTAATGAAAAATATTATATATTTTGCTGTAAATAAAGAAGGAAGCAATAAATCCGATTATTTCCCAAACCCTCAAGAGCGGTTTCCATGGAGATTTAATGTTTTCTAACGATTTTAACATTGCTTTTCTATTTGAAGATACGACAGTGGTAGTCTGGTCCTAACCAGACTCTCGTACATTTCATTTGTGCAGAGAGTCTGGGCTCACTCCATTGACAAGCGTTGACTTCCTTGTAGGCGGGTACTCTGTTGAAGTTTAAAACTATTGGATCTGCCTAGAGCCACTCTGATCTGCCATAACCAATCGCTAGCGTTCGACTTAGCCAATTCCTTCACCACTACTGTAACAGAGCTAGCTGCCATAGCTGGAACATCAAACTGTTCCTGACCCCGTGGGGAGGAAGGCCACAACATCATGGCCACAAACAAAACTCAGAAAAACTTGTTCTTGCTCCGGCTTTAACCTAATGATATTCGGCAGCGTTGCCACAACCGCAGAATAGCTTCGCTCGCATCTTTCTCGGCCGCCATTACTGAACTACTCAAACTAGTGCACGACATTAACGTTATCGTTCTCAGCCACTCCTTCTGTTCGCTGATTGGACCTATAAAAAATGTGTTTCTGAAAACCGACTTCAAAGTCAAATTCCCAGACATAATACAGAAGCAAAATCCAAATTGAGCGGAAGTACGTAGGAGGGCAGAACCAGGCTAGTAGACACAGCCAAGGTGTAGACAAGTTACTCTCAATTGGGTTTTTTCCCTGGTAGATCTTGGTTGAGCATTGCCAACCACAAGCGCTTCCTTTACTTTGATCATCTCTGACATTCCTCTCCCTGGTTTTTAATAACTTTTAGAAGTCGATACTATTGCAGATATTTTTCTCGATCTGTCCTATTGGTACAACCTGAAACACAGCAACAATTAACCATTTTCCTTGACGACATTCGGTATATACTTCAGTGCCTGTGCTTTGTTGTGATGCGGAGTGCCTCCAATGTGGCTTCCGGCCTGATGACGCGCCGTGAAAACCCTCTATAGCAGGGGTGTCAAACATACGGCCCGCGGGCCGGAACCGGCCCCCAAGGAGGTTCGATCAGGCCCGCAGGATAATTTGAAAGTGGAAAAAATGCATAAAAGACATGGAATTAATATTTTTAATTCGCTGTAATTCATGGATTATCCGCTAAGGGGCGCACTCTTTCCATCAGAGTAGAAGACAAGCCGCATCACTGAGACAGACTGAAAACAGCAGACGGTATCAATTAATACCTTGGTCTCTACTAGGGATGGGCGAACGATGCCTTGTGAAGCTTTGGTGGTTTCTTCCGGATTGTGCCGGCCCAAAGAGCCGAACTATCGGCGCTTTGAAAATGAACAGCGTCATCTAGCAGCCGTTTAAACTGGCTGAATGAGGCGTAGTGGTTGTCTCCGACGGTAGACTACCCTACGTTATTCAATATTTAATTAAGGCTACATGTGTTCATTTTGATCTGATATTAGTGCTCACACATTAAAATGTTGTGATACATCCGTAGGCCTTTAGAATTATGTCATTTTCTCACAGTAAAAGTTAAAGAATATCGTACGAGATTCACTGGACTGGGGCGCGAACTTGGGATCCCAGATTCGCATTAACAATATGTAGCCGTACAACGCTTTAACCAACTACACCACCGAAGAGATCATTACTTGTTAAAGCGGTTGGACGGAGTTTATACGATATGGTCTTTATATCAATTAAACTAGATAACACAGAAGAAAGACATGATATTTTGGTTATTTATAGCAGAGTATGGTATAATTTTAATGGTCCGGCCCACTTGACATCTCCCTAGGCCGTATGTGGCCCACGATGCGAAATGAGTTTGACACCCCTGCTCTATAGCATTGTGAAAAACGGTAAAATAACCAATCATTCACGTCTTCAATGCCAAACCTTGCAATCAAGTGAAAGTGACTGTGTCTTCGGGTAGTCTACCAGTTTTTTTTTCAGCGCACATTCTCAGGTCAAGTTTGTTTTTCTATATCCCAACTTTTACGTGGGAAGTGGTTTAGGCTCTTTCAGGCCCTGTTTTGTGCGTACGCAACGTCCTATATGAGGCATCAGTTCGGTAGTGAATGTGCCAGTCAGCAAATCTTTTCGTGGCATACGGGGTCTTATTTTTTGTCACGTGACTCGTTCTCAGCCATCTTGTGGAAAACGGAGAGAGACACACACTACTCGAATACAAAACCTGTGCTATCATTAAAAGTAGAGGTAAGACATATACAGTTTAATTTTCATATGAAGCGTAGCCATCGAAAGAAGTGCATAGCTGTGTTATGGACCCTCGTTTGAGCTAATTAAAGTATTTAAGTCTCTTGATATACCTGCATGTTTACTTGGCCTTACGACTCCGGCCTCAAGTTGAGTCAATAGCCGCAAAGGAGCACAGAAGAGGGGATGGGTTTGCACTGAACAAACCTGTTGTGGCGACAGGCTTTTGCTAAATTACAGGCCTCAAAGCAAACTAGTTGCTATTAGCTAGCGAGCTAGGTAGCACTACAGTATCCTAGTTGAAGTGTTGAGGCCCAGCTATCTGTGGATTAACTCGTGTCAGATCGCTTTGACCGTCTTTGGTGGGGTATCATGACAGTTTGCCTACATTGTGATCTTTATTTGGATTTTGAAAACAACGGTTAGCAAGTTAGAATTTATAGCTAGCTTCATTTGACAGCATACGAAGTTATCTTAATGCTAGAGCAATACTCGTTTTGGAATCAATTGAGTTAATTTGAACTAAACTAAACTCTG